>NW_022147426.1:4233516-4244920 GCF_002938485.1 Sitophilus oryzae
GCCTTTCTAAAATTTGGAAGAAATAATTTACTCGGAACATCTATAACAAAAATAAGTACTCGGAACATCTATTTAATTCATAATTTCTCGATTCGAACCACGGCCTTTTGTTGACGATAAAGTTTTGCTATTATCTCTGTATCTTTATCGTCTATTCCCGATTCCTATAATATCGAGATGAATTTGTCATGCTGGACTCTATCAAAGGCCTTTTCGAAGTCTATGAAGCACGCAGACATATACATGAAAAAAAAAAGAAATTACTTATTTGTTCAAAATTATTGATTAATATTTCAAATAGTAGAATGCAGAATATTTAGGCGGGAGGTTAATCACCGCGACCTTACAGATCTATTGTGTGTTCTCCTTTCGTGAGTTATAACAGGTTATAACTCACCATACAGTCTTAGGGCTTTGGCAAAAGCCGGTATCTGAGAAGGCTCTACAGAGACTAGCTCTCCATCTTCGACATCAGCCGTACCAAAGTTTACGGCAGGAACGGTTGTCGTCTCGGCGCACTCAGCGATAAGGTGTTCTGGTGTTTCCTCATTTTCCCCACAGAATCTGTTTCTCAGCTTGAATCTACCGAGGTGTTCGCTGAGGAGACAGTGTCCTGTTAGAACCCACGTGACAATCCAAAGATTATTCTACAACAATGTGTATGTAAAGTTTGGCCTTCTCATGACATTTCTGTCCTTGATATTTGCTTGTACAGGGTGAGTCAACAATGGAGCACAGTATCTGAGTCACATTATCTAATTTGTTTCCAGTTTTACGAAAAAATAAAATAATCAAAATGGATTAGGGATCACTTTGATAAATTTCGTTTATACAAAAAAAAAATATTTATTTGAACACATAAGCGTAGCAATATGTTCCTGTATTATAGAAATTAAGTTTGAATGTAGTGTATGCACCTTGGTGTTCATGACGAAAAAATTTGTCAAACTGCTAAAAATTACTACTAGACTAGAATATGTATCGAAAATAATGCTAAACATTTTTTATCTCCCCCAATTGTCAACAGAAATATTTTTTTTCAATAATGTGTGTGTCCACCGCGGTTTCTACGCACTTTAGCACACACTGATTCGCTATAGACTGAATGAGGCTCCGAATAATTTCTTGAGAAAAGGCATTTCCTCTCGAAGATTTTCTCCCAAAGTTTGAAGATCTGGTGCTTATGGACGACTTTTTAGTCTTCTCTTTAGTAGGTCCCAAAGGTACTCAATAGGATTGAGATCAAGGCTATTAGCAGGTCAATCCATAATTCTAATATTGGACTCTTCAAGGTATCGAGTAGCTACTCTTGCAATATGAGACCTGGCATTATCCTGCTGTAAGAGAAATTTTGGACCATGCTGAGCAACAACTGGAATAACATATGGTTCAAGAATCTCAATCTCTTGTATCGTTCAGCATTAATTATGCCGTCTAGAAACACATGCAAATCCGTACGCCCATTTAAAGTTATACCTCCCCATACCATGACGGAACCTCATGAATCGCTTCCAAAATGAATAGCATGATCTCCACCGGGCATCATTATGACAGTAGTCAAAAACGGGACTTGTCCGTAAAAAGGACTTGCCTCCACTGATCCACGCCCTAGTGAAGATGTTCTTGAGCAAATATCCCTCGTGCCCTACGATGATTAGCAGTTAAATGCGGCACAACAGCTGCTCGCCTTGATCGAATGTTAACTTCATTCAGCCTATACAGTTTGACTTGAAATTTGAGTTCCTGTGGCGATCATAAGAAGATTTTGTAGGTTTCTTGCGATAAGTGTTTTTTTCGCGAAGAGCGGCTTGAACAAGATACCGATCTTCCCACCTCGTTGTCCACCTTAGTCGTTGAAGATATGGTCTGCGGACAACAAAAAATTTTCCATGTCGATTCCATAATCTGGAAAACCAATTGTGTAACATGAAAAAGCTGCGACACGTATCGATGCGACCGACTCTCCTGCAATAAAGTTGTGGCTTCCCCCCTGATGACTTCAGTATCTAAACGCCTTCTAGCACCGTTTAGTCTTCCCAAAACATCAAAATTGGCCATATTTAATACCAATTTTGACGATTAAGAAGACAAAATCACACGAAATAAGAAATTCGTTTTTGTATCAATTTATTCATAAAACACAAAATTGTTCTGATTATATGCTGCTATAAATATACGGAGATCGGTTTATAAACAGAGTAAATAGAGATACAAATACATATATCTGATCCCTAATTCGTTTTGATTAGTTTATGTCCAATAATTTATAGGGAATGTTAATGTATACTTTTATATGCAAAAATCTAGTGACAGTATGTGTTTCTTTCTACATTTAAATCTAAAACTATTTTTGGTATACTTTTAGCTTAATTTTTTCGTTAACGATGATATATGCTTAGCTTTTCTACTATATCTTCAATATAAGATTTTTAGTGTTGTAAAAAATCTATAGCGCAAAAATATCTTATTTTAATATAGTATTTCAGATTAAACTAAAACTTTTTCCAAAACAATTCAGAAACAATAAAAACAAAAGCGATACAAATTCATATTATTACAATCAGTAATACAATTTATTAGCATGATTATAACGAAACGTATGAGCGGTCCAATAACTAATAATTAAAATTAATTGTTTATTATAAAAGGAAAATTCCCAATTGCAGTACAGCTATTTATATTTTGTAAATAGTAGTTTTCGATATTATAAATGTACTTAAACTTAAAAATAGTTTGGAAAAATTGTAATAAAAGTTAATGTTTACTTCAATTGTGACAGTTTAATTAACACAATAAAGTAAATAGTAAGTAGGTACATCAACAAAACAAATATTTGCAAGCTTATTTTGTTTTCTGCAAGGCAGATAAAGAATTCTTTTAGGAAATTGTAATATTTTCTTAAGCTGCCATCTTCCTCTAGGAGATGCGAGATCTTGTCGTTGGTGGGAAATTTCACTGTCTTGTCCCTAGCTGTAGTGTCGTGCATCTATAACAATGCCGGATGGGATTATCTTGTTCGTCATCAGGCGCCCTCTATTGTGTGTGATCATGTCTCATGGGTAGAGGAAGTGAGGGAATCTTGGGTTAACCGTGCTGACCAAGAGGAAACAACTTCACCAAAAACCTAAATCCTATGATGGCGAGACCAGGTCAAAGGGATGCGTGACTAGATCGTAGTCTAGCCTTTACTGGTTCCAACCTTGAGGCACCAGAGGGCACCCCGTTTTATTAACACCCTACATCTACATGCGGGGCTCTGTAAAAGTGGACCAACTAACCCTAAGCGACGTCTGGGGACATTATGAGATCAAGTATAAAAAACACCACCGGTGAAGCTGTGGGAAAATCCTATAGCAATACTGGGAGCATTTATCCATGAAAGTTCCATGGGACACACCCCAAAGGGAACACAGGAGAGGCGGCTGACACTTGCGCGAGACCAGCCTCCACAAGTGGCACACAAGCTTTTTTTGGCATACCACCTCCTCTAGTAAGGATCGGGAGCCTACCTCTAGATCCAGCAATCGACACAAGCTACCGTTTCCTCTACCCGGCCTGAGTCAACCAAGCGGTCTAAACGATCCACTGAGAGTAGTTCTTAACGGATCAGAAGTACAGACACACCTCCGACTGAGAACATGCTCCAGCGAAAGCAAAAGCAAAAACACTCCTCGAAAAAGGGGAGGGTAAAGGAACTAAGATACAGCCTGGCGCATCTTCACTAAAGGGCATGAGAGAGAACGAGAACCTCTCACCCTCAATCTAAGCTCTCGCCTCTGCTTCGGCAAGAAGCGAAAAAGCCAGGATGTAAAGTCGTCCATCACCGAGAAGTAAGCAGGGACGTATCATCAGCTTTGCCGCTATTGCTAGACAAGTGAAAATGGTGATACTGTCAAAGGATTACCCAGAGGTTGCACTGACCACCGACCAGCAAACGGCTCTAGAAGCTCTCTCAGGGATACTGGATGAAGTAGTAACGAGCGGATTACAACGCAATGATCCACAAAATGTGGATCAGCTGTATTTTGCGGACCTACACTTTCGGGTGGATATGCTATTATCTAAGAGTAATCTAGTTTTTTTTGCTAAATATGAAAATGTTTAATCAATAAACACTAAAACTGCATATTTTGATATTTTCACTTTTCAAAGCTTTTAAATATACGAATTATTGAATTGAAAAAAAATACTCTCAGATAGATTTTTTATGAAATTTTATGTTCTACAAGAATAAGCGATGTAAAAGTTTGTATTGTAAACCGTTTCAAAGTTCTGGTACTTTTAATGGAAAAATATTTTTTACCTGTTATTTAAATGGAAAACTTTGAATGTTCACCGACACCTTTTAAAATTGAGATGAAAATCCTACCTTCAGGGGATATTTTTTTCTCGGTTATTCGGTTCATTTTAACCCATAAATTTAGGTTAGTTTATTTGGCTCACCCCACTATACACTCACAAATTGTCGTTTTAATGTACATTTTAAAACAAATAAGTTATCAGACAAAAAGCCAAAATCCAGGAATTGGAAAACTCCAGCATTCTGTTAACTGGTGAATTGGCAACACTATTTGTGTGAGAAAGTGTCATTTTATAAAGGGAGGTAAATCTTTTTTTTTTTTGTTGGGACATTAAATGAAGTCAGAGACAACGCAGTGAGCAAAGTTTTGTCACATTTAGAGAAGAGTTACGAGTGTGTTTTATTACGTGTGTGTAATGTCTGTGTTTTATTCATTTTTCGAGTCAGTCAAAAGAAGTCAAAAGAAGGCAAAAGAAGGCAAAAGAAGGGCCTGGTAACGTAACAACGACGTCACCTAGGACACATTTCCCTTAAAGGAATAAAATGCTCACTGGGAAGACATATGGTGAAGCGATTTGAGAATTTATTATTTTGTATAATACTGCTACATCGGTAATTATTCTACGATGTTCTAAAGTTAATACGTTAAATCGGTTGCACATAGATATATGTATAACAGTCGTTAATATTATTTTTATATCCCAGATATTTAACAAATCTTTTTTGTACCTGCTCTAGCCTATTTATATAAATATTGTACACTGAATTCCACACTGAGGATGCAAAGTTCAACTGACTGTATACATATTAATGCAGAATAAAAAGATAGCAAAGCCTTATTGCTGGTGAATTGTCTAGCCTGCCTATAAAGCCCAGCATTCTAAATGCTTTAGAAACAATAACCTCAATATGCTCGCCAAAAATCAATTTCTCATCAAAGAATACACCTAGATCTCGTGCTCCTTGTTTTCGAGGTAAATCTATGTTATCTAAGCGGTAGTTATAAATTACCTTAGTAGAGTATAAAATATCCAACCCGCGGTTCAATCCCTCCAAATTTTGAGACATTTTGCAACTAACTAACCGATTTGTCCCTTCACAGATCAGTTCCTTTCAGAAAATGAGAGATTTTATATTTACCGTTAATGGGCAATGAAATGTCTAACCCCTCGCAGAACAGATTGGCGACTGGAATTTATAGATCGTACTACTTTATAGATAGTACTTTTAGTTATTCAAATGAAATTTTAAGGGTATAAGTGCTACATATTTTAATGCTAAAAAAGTGTCGACAAATTCATCAGGGCCGTGCATATGGGTTATCACTGGAATATTTAAATACAAAAAAGATGTGCGCCACTGACTTTTTCTTTTGATATCAAAATTGTATAGGCCGTTTAATGCCAATTAAAACTTATCTCTTCAAATTTTGTCGAATTTGGCCTGTTTGATGAGATAAACGCAATTCTATTAATCACAATTAATAAAATTAAAATAAAAATGAAATTAATATGTCATATAGTTTACCTAATTTATTATTAAATATTATTACTATTAGTTTTTATTACCATTAGTCCCAACTTACAGATAGAGATAATTACTTAAACTTAATTTTAAAAAGTTTTAACGTCCTGTAACTCTAAAACTATGCATTTTGCAACTTTTTTTCATATTTTTTGATGAGGAAAAATTAGTATTTATTTAAAACTTTCGCAAGTTATGAAATTAATTTTTTTTAAAAGTTGCTATTAGACTTCAATCAAGGCAAATTAATAAAATTGCGTTTATCTCATCAAGGAGTCCGAAATCGACAAAATATCAAGAGAAAATTTTTAATCAGCATTAAACTGCTTACACTATTTCGCTAACAAGAGAAAAAAGTCAGAGGCGTACATGCTTTTTTTAAAAAAATATTCTAATGATAACCCATTTGCACGTCCCTGGTGAATATGTTGACACATTTTTAGCTTTAAAATATGTCGCATTTATAGTAATCTTTACCCTCAAAATTTCATTCGAAACGTTCTAAAAGTAGATTGGCGACTGGAATTTATAGATCGGGCAGTTTCGTCTAAAAATACCTCCCGTGTGTGCCCACCTAATGAACAGAATGCAGTCATCATTACAAGATTTACCTTTCGGATGTTCCCTCGTAACCACATACCTTTCGAGAATCGGGTACCGGAAAGTGAAAAAGTAAATCGCGGAGTACCGCGGCTGGCGGGCAGCGGCGCGCCGGGTGTGTCAAGGACTGGAACATTGACTTTCATTCGTCCAAGCATTCACGGTTTTTCTCGCTCTTTCCAATTGTTCGGCGCGTTGTTTTTTTTGCTCCGCGTTGTTTTGTTTGTTCCATTTTGCCATCGCTACCGCTTTGTCGTACCGGAGTGATCGGTATGGTTCTCATGGGATTGTATAATATACTAATTAATTAAGTGTAATTGGAGTTTTTTTTCGATACTAATTGCATATTCAACGAGATTAATCGGTTCAATAGCTTAATCATTGTAACTTTCTTTCTCTCTTTATGCAATTTGTTTTTTTTTAGTTTATAATGTTAATACGTGCTTATAATTACAAATATATACGAGTATCTTTATAAGCAAAAATCTGTGTTGCAATTTAGAGCATCTCTGACTAAAATTATATCATCATTTTCAGCTTATTCAACCATTTCTAATTACAGTATAGCCTCTCTCACATATTTAGATACTCTATTTGTAGTTGGACCCATCGTTGTCTATTGTTAGCAATGTGGGCCCAAGTTATCCTTGCTAATTTCCTAATATCATGGTCCCATCTCAGGTTTGGTCTTCTTCTAGGTGTCTTAATTCCTCGTGGGCACCATGCTGTAATTTTTGTGGCCCATCTGTTATCCGTACTTCTTGCCAGGTAACCTGCCCATTGCCACTTGAAGGATTTGATTCTGTGGAAGGCATCTCTTACCTATTACCTGGGTCTTTTGTCGCATACATTCTATTCTTTTAAGGTTTTTCTTGCTTATTCCCAACATATTTAGTTCCATTGAGCGTTTGCGACCTGCAGTTTCCTATAGTGTCCATTTTAAGTGTCCAGGTTTTGCATGCATAGTGTGAGTAAATAATGAGTGAATAAAATGGATCGAGGAGTGTGGACACAACATTCCTTCAGGAAAGACTAACCTGATATACAGAAGGATGGAAGACCGCTGACGAGTATTTGAGTATTTGAGCTGGAGTATTTGGGGAAAGACCAAGAGCAATCCTATCATTTTCCTTGAGAAAATACTCCTTATTCCAGGCAGCTCTCTACTAACATGACGGAGATTAATGGTTTTGAAGTGATCGAAAACTTCAATTACCTCGGATCTCTCATAACAAAAAAGTGAAATTGGGACAAAGAGATCAAACGATGACTAGTAATAGCTCGTAACTCAACAATAAAATTGCTCGAGTTGAAAAACTCTACAATATCCCTTAGCGCAACAAAGTAAAATTACTAAATATATTCAACTTTCCTATCGCTACTTATGCATCTGAGACCTGGACCACCAAAACTATGAACAGAAGAAAAATATATGCTTTTGAAATGTGGGCCTATAGAAGAAGAATGCTACATATTTCATATACAGGACATCTCAATTCTAAGAGCTCTTTCAGACGAGGATACTGTATGCGAGATTCTGTATACGGGATACAGAATTACAGTCGAATACTATCGAGATACTCTTTTGGCATACTTTTTTTTAGGTACGAAATAATATTCTAGTTTAAAACAAATTTCAGTGCGGTGCAGTCGTATTATTGTATTATAAAATGAATATTGAAGAGTGCGTTCTACTGTGGCATATATACCGTATGATCTAAAAAAAACGGCGTCCAGTTGACTGGGAAATGAACATCGATGACATTTCCCATATAAATTTACATATAAAATGACAGCGATCTTCATTCCATAGCCATCGCTGACGCCGTTTTTTCTTGATCATACGGTATAATAATACAAAGCTTATAAATTTTTCATTGTCGAAAGCGGCACGATCCATGGTTCTCTTATTTATTGTTCGAACTCACTCTCACTACTGAATTATTATTTTACTATAATAAATCTACAATAAATATTCTGTTCGCCTCTGAAATCGATCTGTTCAGGCTAGCATACTTTTGTATCGCAAAAGTATGCTAGTCCTGAACTATATCCATAAGCTACTATGATAAATTCTGTATCCCGGATACTCCTTCGTCGCCGGGCGGCTGAAAATTCCACATTCAAAAATTCGGCCGCGCGATACTGTATGCGTCGCCGAATGCCATGTGTAAGGTACAATTTAACTACATGCTTTTTCTGTATCTGAGATACGCGCGTCTGGGATACAGAGTCCTCGTCTGAAAGATGACTAAGGCAGTTGAAAGTTACCACAAGAGAGTCCACAGTCATTACTTAGATACATTGGGCACATTTCGACAAGAATAGATGCACTGGAAATGAGACCAACACACTAACAAACAATCGAGAAGAAGGTTTCTGACGCACTGGGTAAACCAATCTAAAGGAATTATTGGTCACGGTCTGCAAGAAGCTTCTCTAACCACTCAAAACAGAGAGGAACGGAAACATGACGTTACCATACTCTTTCGAATTGAGTTAACGGACGAGAAGATAAGAAGATTCCATTCAGAAATCTTCGCCATTCTGCAATGCGCGAGAGAAAACAATAGAAGAGCTTACTGAGATAAACTCATCAATATATATTTATTAAGGCAGCAAAGGCTGTAAAGGCAGCAAAGCCAAATAAGGTATCGGCGAGAATCGTATGGAGACCGATCTAAAGGAATATTATTATTATTATATTGCTAGCAAGGCAAAGGTCATCGGAATCCTATATTTTTTGACCTTACAGTTGGTCCAGCGCTAGTACTGGGAATATTCAAACATATAACCTGTAGTGCAATAAAACTCTAGACCATGAAAAAGCAGACCGCTCGGTGGAGAAACATATGGAGACATAGGTATAACAAGGACTTCGTCCAATGACCTAAGTCAAGGTATAGGACTGTATAGGACCGTCATAGGACGTATGTGTATAATAATTCTAATAAGATATATTAGATCTTGAAAGGGTAATCTATCGTTGTTCTCAATTTTATAAGTAAATTTAATGGAAGGAAAACGACTATTTAATTTTTTTGAAATGTTAAAGTAAGTGAAAACCTCGTAATTTCACACACATTCTATTATACAGGGTGTTTCAAAAAACATGTGTCATCTCTCGTGGGGATATTCCTTAAAAATAAGATTTTTTTCCCATTTGGATATGAAAAATAAGATTTATTTTTTATATCAACATAGGTCCCATTCTGCTTTGTTTCGTAGCTACAGGGTGTTAAAGTTTTAATAATTTTTCGAATTATTATAATTTTCTCCCAAGTACTTTTAGTTATTCAAATGAAATTTTAAGGGTATAAGTGCTAAATATTTTAATGCTAAAAAAGTGTCGACAAATTCATCAGGGCCGTGCATATGGGTTATTACGGGAATATTTAATTTAAAAAAAGATGTGCGCCACTGTCTTTTTCTTTTGATATCAAAATTGTATAGACCGTTTAATGCCAATTAAAACTTATCTCTTCAAATTTTGTCGAATTTGGCCTGTTTGATGAGATAAACGCAATTCTATTAATCACAATTAATAAAATTAAAATAAAAATTAAATTAATATGTCATATAGTTTACCTAATTTATTATTAAATATTATTAATATTAGTTTTTATTACCATTAGTCCCAACTTACAGATAGAGATAATTACTTAAACTTAATTTTAAAAAGTTTTAACGTCCTGTAACTCTAAAACTATGCATTTCCATACCCATGTTTATAGGGTATTTTAGGTTTAGGTGTTTAGGTTTATTAACTTTTTTTCATATTTTTTGATGAGGAAAAATTAATATTTATTTAAAATTTTCTCAAGTTAATGATATTATTTTTTTTAAATGTTGCTGTTAGACTTCAATCAAGGCAAATTAATAAAATTGCGTTTATCTCATCAAAGAGTCCGAAATCGACAAAATATCAAGAGAAAATTTTTAATCAGCATTAAACTGCTTACACTATTTCGCTAACAAGAGAAAAAAGTTTTTTAGCTTTAAAACATGTCGCATTTATAGTCACCTTTACCCTCAAAATTTCATTCGAAACGTTAAAAGTACTTAAAAGAAGCAAATTATAATAAATCGAAAAAATATTATAAGACTTTAACACCCTGTAGCTACGAAACAAAGCAGAATCGGACCTATGTTGATAGGAAAAATAAATCTTATTTTTACGTGGGCAATCTCCCCATGAGAGATGACATGCTTTTTGAGACACCCGGTATATGGGGATTCCCATTTTAATTTGATAAGTAATCCGATAATATAAGTAATCCGATAATTAATCTCTAATCTTTTATTTTCTTTATTTCAATCTAAGACATCATTCGTTTTTATCTTATAGATATAGTACATTTAATATCTAAAAATAAAACCAGTTGTTCAAACATACAATACAAAAATCGATAACACCTTCCATTCATTTTTCTCACACAAACTGGATATTTCGCTTGAAATATACGAGATAAATCACTCATTTCCACCTAAATACATAATATCAATGTCAAAGGAAATTAACGGAAAAATAAATTGTACTTTGTATAGTGTTTATTTATGTGTTGACAGCATAAATAATATCTTGTAAGACTAAATATATCGATTTGTTTCATTTTAAACATTGAAATATAATGTATCAAAAAATTATAATGAGAAAGAAGTTCAGACATGACACACGCAAGGTTATTATTACTATTATTGAAGGATATGTTAAGATTTATTTTCTATTTAAAAGATACCTTTTAATATTATATTAATAATAATATTTGAGATTCAGAACAATTTCTGTCGAAAATGGTTTTCTTACGCCTCTCTTAAACAATTTGACAGTACCGCTTTGATTTGGTACATTACTGCACGATTCATAACACTAGGGTTCAGTACTTTCGGTACAGGAATTTTGATGTTTCAAAAGAATGTTTGAAATTTGAATCATTGATGTTTCAAAACAACCGGGACTCGAAATTATTAATTCTCGGT